>NC_092037.1:79452745-79484399 GCF_003086295.3 Arachis hypogaea
GCACTTCCAGTCTTGGATATGAAATCAGGATGATGTCTTCAACTTTTACCAGAACATCCTCTACAAATCCATAAGCTTATTTTCTTGAGTTGTCTGCCATCTCTAGTGAGATTTTTGTAGCTTGCACCTCAAAGATCCTAGCTTCTCCATTACAGAGAGAGGCATGAGGTTTACACTTGACCCTAGGTCACACAAGGCCTTCTTAAAGGTCATGGTGCCTATGGTACAAGTATTAAAAACTTCCCAGGATCCTGTCTCTTTTGAGGTAATTTCTGCCTAGACAAGTCATCCAGTTCTTTGGTGAGCAGAGGGGGTTCATCCTCCCAAGTCTCATTTCCAAATAACTTGTCATTTAACTTCATGATTGCTCCAAGGTATTTAGCAACTTGCTCTTCAGTGACATACTCATCCTCTTCAGAGGAAGAATACTCATCAGAGCTCATGAATGGCAGAAGTAAATCCAATGGGATCTCTATGGCCTCAGTGTGAGCCTCAGATTCCCATGGTTCCTCATTGGGGAACTCATTGGAGGCCAGTGGACGTCCATGGAGGTCTTCCTCAGTGGCGTTCACTGCCTCTCCCTCCTCTCCAAATTCGGCCATGTTGATGGCCTTGCACTCTTCTTTTGGATTTTCTTCTGTATTGCTTGGAAGAGTACTAGGAGGGAGTTCAGTAATTTTCTTACTCAGCTGACCCACTTGTGCCTCCAAATTTCTAATGGAGGACCTTGTTTCAGTCATGAAACTTTGAGTGGTTTTGATTAGATCAGAGACCATGGTTGCTAAGTCAGAGGTGTTCTGCTTAGAACTCTCTGTCTGTTGCTGAGAAGATGATGGAAAAGGCTTGCCATTGCTAAACCTATTTCTTCCACCATTATTGTTGTTGAAACATTGTTGAGGTCTCTGTTGATCCTTCCATGAGAGATTTGGATGATTTCTCCATGAAGGATTATAGGTGTTTCCATAGGGTTCTCCCATGTATTCACCTCTTCCATTGAAGGTTCTCAGGATCATAAGCTCTTCTTCAGATGAAGCTTCCTTAGTACTGCCTGGTGCATTTTGTATTCCAGACAGACTTTGAGAAATCAAATTGACTTGCTGAGTCAATATTTTGTTCTGAGCCAATATGGCATTCAGAGTATCAATCTCAAGAACTCCTTTCTTCTTATTAGTCCCATTGTTACAGAATTCCTTTCAGAAGTATACATGAATTGGTTATTTGCAACCATTTCAATTAGTTCTTGAGCTTCTGTAGGCATCTTCTTCAGATGAAGAGATCCTCCAGCAGAGCTATCCAAAGACATCTTGGACAGTTCAGACAGACCATCATAGAAAATACCTATGATGCTCCATTCAGAAAGTATGTCAGAGGGACACTTTCTGATCAATTGTTTGTATCTTTCCCAAGCTTCATAGAGGGATTCTCCTTCCTTCTGTCTGAAGGTTTGGACTTCCACTCTAAGCTTACTCAATTTTTGAGGTGGAAAGAACTTTGCCAAGAAGGCATTGACTAGCTTTTCCCAAGAGTTCAGGCTTTCTTTAGGTTGTGAGTCCAACCATATCCTAGCTCTGTCTCTTATAGCAAAAGGGAATAGCATAAGTCTGTAGACCTCAGGGTCAACCCCATTAGTCTTGACAGTGTCACAGATTTGCAAGAATTCAGCTAAAAACTGATGAGGATCTTCTAATGGAAGTCCATGAAACTTGCAATTCTGTTGCATTAGAGAAACTAATTGAGGCTTAAGCTCAAAGTTGTTTGCTCCAATGGCAGGGATAGAGATGCTTCTCCCATAAAGTCGGGAGTAGGTGCAGTAAAGTCACCCAGCACCTTCCTTGCATTGTTGGCATTGTTGTTGTTTTCGGCTGCCATGGGTTTTCTTCTTTGAAGATTTCTATTAGGTCCTCTACAGAGAATTGTGCCTTAGCTTCTCTTAGCTTTCGCTTTAAGGTCCTTTCAGGTTCAGGATCAGCCTCAACAAGAATGCTTTTGTCTTTACTCCTGCTCATATGAAGAGAAGAGAACAAGAAAATATGGAATCCTCTTGTCACAGTATAGAGATTCCTTGAGGTGTCAGAGGAAAAGAAAAATGGAAGGAAGAGTTAGAAAATTCGAACTTATCAAGAAAGATGGAGTTCGAATTGTGCATTAAGGAATAGTGTTAGTCCATAAATAGAAGGATGTGAGAAGAGGGGAAGAAATTTTCGAAATAATGAAAAGATTTTAAAACATTTTGAAAAACTTTAATTGATTTTTGAAAACCAAGATTAAGAAAGAAGTAAAGTGATTTTTGAAAAAGATTTTGAAATTAGAAATCAAAAGATTTGATTGAAAACTATTTTGAAAAAGATGTGGTTAAGAAGATATGATTGGTTTTAAAAAAAATGTGATTGAGAAGATATGATTTGAAAAACATTTTAAAAAGATTTGATTTTAAAAATTAATAACTTGGCTAACAAGAAAAGATATGATTCAAACATTAAACCTTTCTCAACAGAAAAGGTAACATACTTGAAATGTTGAATCAAATCATTAATTGATAGCATGTACCTTTGAAAATGGAAAGAAATTGATTTTGAAAAAGGTTTGATTGAAAAGATATGATTTGAAAAAGATTTGATTTTGAAAAGATTTTGAAAACTTAAAAAATTTTTGATTTGACAACAAAATCTTCCCTCTTGTGCCATCCTGGCGTTAAACGCCCAGAATGGTGCCCATTCTGGCGTTTAACGCCCAAAGCACTACCCTTTTGGGCATTAAACGCCCAGCCAGGCACCCTGGCTGGCGTTTAAACGCCAGTTTGTCTTCCTTACTGGGTGTTTTGAACGCCCAGCTTTTTCTGTGTAATTCCTCTGCTGTATGTTCTGAATCTTCAATTCTCTGTATTATTGACTTGAAAAGACACAAATAAAACTATTTTTGGATTTTTAATAATGAGGAATAATCAAAATGCACTAAAATCAAATAACAATGCATGCAAGACACCAAACTTAGCAGTTTGTATACTACTGACACTAACAAAATGAGAATGCATATGAGACACATAAACACTCAAGTCAAGAGAATTTAAAATCAGAGCAATGAAACCATCAAGAACAACTTGAAGATTAATGAAGACACATGCATGAATGCAAAAAGAACAAAAACATGCAATTGACACCAAACTTAACATGAGACTCTAGACTCAAACAAGAAATATATTTTTGGATTTTTTTTCGAAAATTAAGTGGAAAAAGAAAATAAAGGTATCAAAATTCTTAATGAGAATTCCAGGAATCATTGCAATGCTAGTCTAAGACTCCGGTCCAGGAATTAGACATGGCTTCATAGCCAGCCAAGCTTTCAAGAAAGCTCCAG
The DNA here is from genome assembly GCF_003086295.3 of Arachis hypogaea. Lineage (NCBI taxonomy): Eukaryota > Viridiplantae > Streptophyta > Magnoliopsida > Fabales > Fabaceae > Arachis > Arachis hypogaea. The sequence continues at coordinate 79,456,100 of NC_092037.1, forward strand.
TCCAAAACACTAGACATGGCCAATGGCCAGCCAAGCCTTAGCAGATCACTGCTCCAACAGCAAGATTGATAGAAATCAACAAGCTCTTGTGATGATAAGTTGAAACCTCGGTCCAATAAATTAGACATGGCTTCACAGCCAGCCAGACTTCAACAGATCATCAAGAAACTCTAGAATTCATTCTTAAGAATTCTGAAAATACCTAATCTAAGCAACAAGATGAACCGTCAGTTGTCCAAACTCAACAATCCCCGACAACGGCGCCAAAAACTTGGTGGACGAAATTGTGATCAATACTTTTCACAACTCAAATAATCCCCGGTGATGAATCCAAAAACTTGGTGTTCAATACCATGGCATAAACACAACTTCGCACAACTAACCAGCAAGTGTACTGGGTCGTCAAGTAATAAACCTTACGCGAGTAAGGGTCGATCCACAGAGATTGTTGGTATGAAGCAAGCTGTGGTCACCTTGTAAATCTTAGTCAGGTGGTGCGCGAAATGTGAACATTACTTTTTCACAACTCTCATAATCCCCGGTAATGGCTCCAAAAACTTAGTAGCTCAATACCATGGCATTACACAACTTCGCACAACTAACCAGCAAGTGCACTGGGTCGTCCAAGTAATAAACCTTACGTGAGTAAGGGTCGATCCCACGGAGATTGTTAGTATTGAAGCAAGCTATGGTCATCTTGTAAATCTTAGTCAGGCAAACTCAAATGGATATAGTGATGAACGAAAATAACACAAAGGTAAAGATAGAGATACTTATGTAATTCATTGTTAGGAACTTCAGATAAGCGTATGAAGACGCCTTCCCTTCCGTCTCTCTGCTTTCCTACTGCCTTCATCCAATTCTTCTTACTCCTTTCCATGGCAAGCTCGTGTAGGGTTTCACTGTTGTCAGCAGCTACCTCCCATCCTCGCAGTGAAAACTAATGCTCATGCACTCTGTCACAGTGCGGCTAATCACCGGTTTGGTTCCCTCCCCTACCGGAATAGAATCACTCTTTTGCGTCTGTCACTAACGCCCAGTAGGTTACAGGTTTGAAGCACGTCACAGTCATTCAATCATTGAATCCTACTCAGAATACCACAGACAAGGTTTAGACCTTCCGGATTCTCTTGAATGCCGCCATCAGGTCCTGCCTATACCACGAAGACTCTGATCTCACGGAATGGTTGGCTCGTTTGTCAGGCGAGCGCTCGGTTGTCAGGCGATCAACCATGCATCGTGCAATCAGGAATCCAAGAGATATTCACCAAGCCTCAAATGCTTGTAGAACAAGAGTGGTTGTCAGTCACTTTGTTCATGAGTGAGAATGGTGATGGGCGTCAATCATCACCTTCATCAAGTTGAAGAACAAGTGATATCTTGGAACAAGAACAAGCGGAATTGAATGGAAGAACAATAGTAATTGCATTAATACTCGAGGTACAGCAGAGCTCCACACCTTAATCTATGGTGTGTAGAAGCTCCACCGTTGAAAATACATAAGCATAAGGTCTAGGCATGGCCGAATGGCCAGCCTCCCAATGATCTAAGATAGCATAAAAATGAAGATAGCTATCAAAGTCCTCTTAAGATCTCAAGTGATCAAAAGATCTCCAATACAATAGTAGCCTAAACTAGTAGCCTAAGGTGTACAGAAATGAGTAAATGACATAAAAATCCTCTTCCGGGCCCACTTGGTGTGTGCTTGGGCTGAGCAATGAAGCAAATTTCGTGTAGAGACTCTTCTTGGAGTTAAACGCCAGCTTTAGTGCCAGTTTGGGCGTTTAACTCCCATTTGGGTGCCAGTTCCAGCGTTTAACGCTGGGATTTTTTGAGGTGACTTTGAACGCCGGTTTGGGCCATCAAATCTTGGGCAAAGTATGAACTATCATATATTGCTGGAAAGCCCAGGATGTCTACTTTCCAACGACGTTGAGAGCGCGCCAATTGGGCTTCTGTAGCTCCAGAAAATCCACTTCGAGTGCAGGGAGGTCAGAATCCAACAGCATCTGCAGTCCTTTTTGGTCTCTGAATCAGATTTTTGCTCAGGTCCCTCAATTTCAGCCAGAAAATACCTGAAATCACAGAAAAACACACAAACTCATAGTAAAGTCCAGAAAAGAGAATTTTAACTAAAAACTAATAAAAATATACTAAAAACTAACTATATCATACCAAAAACATACTAAAAACAATGCCAAAAAGTATACAAATTATCCGCTCATCACAACACCAAACTTAAATTGTTGCTTGTCCCCAAGCAACTGAAAATCAAATAAGATAAAAAGAAGAGAATATGCAATGAATTCCAAAAACATCTGTGAAGATCAGTATTAATTAGATGAGCGGGGCTTTTAACTTTTTGCTTCTGAATAGTTTTGGCATCTCACTCTATCCTTTGAAATTCAGAATGGTTGGCTTCTTTAGGAACTCAGAGTCCAGATAGTGCTAATGATTCTCTTAGGGAAGTATGATGATTCTTGAACATAGCTATTTATTGAGTCTTGGCTGTGGCCCAAAGCACTCTGTCTTCCAGTATTACCACCGGATACATACATGCCACAGACACATAATTGGGTGAACCTTTTCAGATTGTGACTCAGCTTTGCTAAAGTCCCCAATTAGAGGTGTCCAGGGTTCTTAAGCACACTCTTATTTGCCTTGGATCACAACTCTTTATTCTCTATTTTTTTCGTTTTTCTTTTTCTTTTTCTTCTTTTTTTTTCGATTTTTTTTTTTGAATAGCTTTTTCTTGCTTCAAGAATCATTTTTATGATTTTTCAGATCCTCAGTAACATGTCTCCTTTTTCATCATTCTTTCAAGAGCCAGCATTCATGAACTACAAATTCAAGATATATATGCACTGTTTAAGCATACATTCAGAGAACAAAAATATTGCCACCACATCAAAATAATTAAACTATTATAAAATTCAAAATTCATGCAATTCTTTCTTTTTCAATTAAGCACATTTTTATTCAAGAAAGGTGATGGATTCATAGGACATTCATAACTTTAAGGCATAGACACTAAGACACTAATGATCACAAGACACAAACATGGATAAACATAAGCATAAATTTTCGAAAAACAGAAGAACAAATAACAAGGAAATCAAAGAACGGGTCCACCTTAGTGATGGCGGCTCTTTCTTGCTCTTGAAGATCCTATGGAGTGCTTGAGCTCCTCAATGTCTCTTCCTTGTCTTTGTTGCTCCTCCCTCATGATTCTTTGATCTTCTCTAATCTCATGAAGGATGATGGAGTGTTCTTGATGCTCCACCCTTAGTTGTCCCATGTTGGAACTCAACTCTCCTAGGGAGGTGTGTAGTTGCTCCCAATAGTTTTGTGGAGGAAAATTCATCCCTTGAGGAATTTCAGGGATTTCATGATGAGTGGAATCTCTTGTATACTCCATCCTTTTCTTGGTGATGGGCTTGTCCTCATCAATGGGGATGTCTCCCTCTATGTCAACTCCAACTGAATAACAGAGGTGACAAATGAGATGAGGAAAGGCTAACCTTGCCAAGGTGGAGGTCTTGTCCGCCACTTTATAGAGTTCTTGGGCTATAACCTCATGAACTTCTACTTCTTCTCCAATCATGATGCTATGGGTCATGATGGCCCGGTCTATGGTAACTTCGGACCGGTTGCTAGTGGGGATGATTGAGCGTTGTATGAACTCTAACCACCCTCTAGCCACGGGCTTGAGGTCATGCCTTCTCAATTGGACCGGCTTTCCTCTTGAATCTTGCTTCCATTGTGCGCCCTCTTCACATATAACTGTGAGGACTTGGTCCAACCTTTGATCAAAGTTGACCCTTCTAGTGTAAGGATGTTCATCTCCTTGCATCATAGGCAAGTTGAATGCCACCCTCACACTCTCCGGACTAAAATCCAAGTATTTCCCCCGAACCATAGTAAGATAATTCTTTGGATTCGGGTTCACACTTTGGTCATGGTTCTTGGTGATCCATGCATTGGCATAGAACTCTTGAACCATCAAGATTCCGACTTGTTGAATGGGGTTGGTAAGAACTTCCCAACCTCTTCTTCGGATCTCATGTCGGATCTCCGGATATTCACCCTTTTTGAGTGAAAAAGGGACCTCGGGGATCACCTTCTTCAAGGCCACAACTTCATAGAAGTGGACTTGATGCACCTTTGAGAGGAATCTATCCATCTCCCATGACTCGGAGGTGGAAGCTTTTGCCTTCCCTTTCCTCTTTTTAGAGGTATCTCCGGCCTTGGATGCCATAATGGTTATGGAAAAACGAAAAAGCAATGCTTTTACCACACCAAACTTAAAATGTTTGCTCGTCCTCGAGCAAAAGAAGAAAGAAGAGAGTAGAAGAAGAAGAAATGAGGAAGAGGGAGATGGTGGTGTGTTCGGCCAAAGAGGGGGAGAAGTGGTGTTTAGGTTGTGTGAAAATGAAGGGTTGAAGAAGGGTATATATAGGAGAGAGGGGGTAAAGGGTTCGGCCATGATGGGTGGGTTTGGGAGGGAAAGTGGTTTGAATTTGAAGGGTGAGGTTGGTGGGGGTTTATGAAGGATGGATGTGAGTGGTGAAGAGAAAGATGGGATTTGATAGGTGAGGGGTTTTTGGGGAAGAGGTGTTGAGGTGATTGGTGAATGGGGGAAGAAGAGAGAGAGTGATGGTAGGGTCCTGTGGGCTCCACAGATCCTGTGGTGTCAAGGAAAAGGCATCCTTGCACGAAATGGCATCAAAATCCACGTTTTGAGCCATTTCTGGCGTTAAACGCCGGGCTGGTGCCCATTCCTGGCGTTTAACGCCAGGTTCTTGCCCTTTACTGGCGTTTAACGCCAGTCTGGTGCCCCTTTCTGGCGTTAAACGCCCAGAAGGGTGCCAGACTGGGCGTTAAACGCCCAACTGCTAGGCTGACTGGCGTTTAAACGCCAGCAGCATCTTCCTCCAGGGTGTGCTGTTTTTCTTCCTGTTTTTCATTTTGTTTTTGCTTTTTTCATTGTTTTTGTGACTTCTTATGATCATCAACCTACAAAAAAGATAAAATAACAAAAGAAAATAATTAATTATAAAACATTGGGTTGCCTCCCAACAAGCGCTTCTTTATTGTCATTAGCTTGACAGAGGACTCTCATGGAGCCTCAGAAATGCTCAGAACCGTGTTGGAACCTCCCAACACCAAACTTAGAGTTTGAATGTGGGGGTTCAACACCAAACTTAGAGTTTGGTTGTGGCCTCCCAACACCAAACTTAGAGTTTGGTTGTGGGGGCTCTGTTTGGCTCTGTTTTGAGAGAAGCCCTTCCTGCTTCCTCTCCATGATGACAGAGGTGTATCCTTGGGCCTTAAACACCAAGGATTCTTCATTCACTTGAATGATCAACTCTCCTCTATCAACATCAATCACAGCCTTTGCTGTGGCTAGGAAGGGTCTGCCAAGGATGATGGATTCATCCCTGCATTTCCCAGTCTCTAGGACTATGAAATCAGTAGGGATGTAATGGTCTTCAATCTTCACCAAAACATCCTCTACAAGTCCATAAGCTTATTTTCTTGAGTTGTCTGCCATCTCTAGTGAGATTTTTGCAGCTTGTACCTCATAGATCCCTAATTTCTCCATTACAGAGAGGGGCATGAGGTTTACACTTGATCCTAAGTCACACAAGGCCTTCTTGAAGGTCATGGTGCCTATGGTACAAGGTATAGAAAACTTCCCAGGATCCTGCCTCTTTTGAGGCAAATGCTGCCTAGACAAGTTATCCAGTTCTTTGGTGAGCAAAGGGGGTTCATCCTCCCAAGTCTCATTTCCAAATAACTTGTCATTTAGCTTCATGATTGCTCCAAGGTATTTAGCAACTTGCTCCTCAGTGACATACTCATCCTCTTCAGAGGAAGAATACTCATCAGAGCTCATGAATGGCAGAAGTAAGTCCAATGGAATCTCTATGGTCTCATCTTGAGCCTCAGATTCCCATGGTTCCTCATTGAGGAACTCATTGGAGGTCAGTGGGCGTCCAGTGAGGCCTTCCTCAGTGGCGTTCACTGCCTCTTCTTCCTCCCAGAATTCGGCCATATTAATGGCCTTGCACTCTCCTTTTGGATTTTCTTCAGTATTGCTTGGGAGAGTGCTTGGAGGAAGTTCAGTAATTTTCTTGCTCAGCTGACCCACTTGTCCTTCCAGATTCCTAATGGAAGATCTAGTTTCAGTCATAAAACTTTGAGTGGTTTTGATTAGATCAGAGACCATGGTTGCCAAGTCAGAATTATTCTGCTTGGAACTCTCTGTCTGTTGCTGAGAAGATGATGGAAAAGGCTTGCTATTGCTAAACCTGTTTCTTCCACCATTATTGTTATTGAAACCTTGTTGGGGTCTCTGTTGATCCTTCCATGAAAGATTTGGATGATTCCTCCATGAAGGATTATAGGTGTTTCCATAGGGTTCTCCCATGTAATTCACCTCTTCTATTGAAGGGTTCTCAGGATCATAAGCTTCTTTCTCAGATGAAGCTTCCTTAGTACTGCTTGGTGCATTTTGCATTCCAGACAGACTTTGAGAAATCATATTGACTTGTTGGGTCAATATTTTATTCTGAGTCAAAATGGCATTCAGAGTGTCAATCTCAAGAACTCCTTTCTTCTGACTAGTCCCATTGTTCACAGGATTTCTTTCAGAAGTGTACATGAATTGGTTATTTGCAACCATTTCAATCAGTTCTTGAGCTTCAGTAGGCGTCTTCTTCAGATGAAGAGATCCTCCAGAGGAGCTATCCAAAGACATCTTGGACAGTTCAGAGAGACCATCATAGAAAATACCTATGATACTCCATTCAGAAAGCATATCAGTGGGACACTTTCTGATCAATTGTTTGTATCTTTCCCAAGCTTCATAGAGGGATTCTCCTTCCTTCTGTCTGAAGGTTTGGATTTCCACTCTAAGCTTACTCAATTTTTGAGGTGGAAAGAACTTTGCCAAGAAGGCATTGACTAGCTTTTCCCAAGAGTCCAGGCTTTCTTTAGGTTGAGAATCCAACCATGTTCTAGCTCTATCTCTTACAGCAAAAGGGAATAGCATCAGTCTATAAACCTCAGGGTCAACCCCATTAGTCTTGACTGTGTCACAGATTTGCAAGAACTCAGCTAAAAACTGATGAGGATCTTCCAATGGAAGTCCATGAAACTTGCAATTCTGTTGCATTAGAGAAACTAATTGAGGCTTAAGCTCAAAGTTGTTTGCTCCAATGGCAGGGATAGAGATGCTTCTCCCATAGAAGTCGGGAGTAGGTGCAGTAAAGTCACCCAGCACCTTCCTTGCATTGTTGGCATTGTTGTTGTTTTCGGCTGCCATTTGTTCTTCTTCCTTGAAGAGTTCGTTCAAGTGCTCTAAAGAGAGTTGTGCTTTGGCTTCTCTTAGCTTTCTCTTCAAGGTCCTTTCAGGTTCAGGATCAGCCTCAACAAGAATGCCTTTGTCTTTGCTCCTGCTCATAAGAAAGAGAAGGGAACAAGAAAATGTGGAATCCTCTATGTCACAATATAGAGATTCCTTGAAGTGTCAGAGGAAAAGAAGAGTAGAAGACAGAAGTGGAAAATTCGAACTTAACAAAGGAGATGAAGTTCGAATTTTGCATTAAGGGATAGTGTTAGTCCATAATTAGAAGGATGTGAGAAGGAGGGAAGTCATTTTCGAAAATTAAGTGGAAAATTTAAAAAATATTTTTGAAAAACATTACTTAATTTTCGAAAATGAAAAGGGAAAAGAAATCAAATGATTTTTGAAAAAGATTTTGAAATTAGAAATCAGAAACATTTGATTGAAAACTATTTGAAAAAGATGTGGTTAAGAAGATATGATTGGTTTTAAAAAGATGTGATTGAGAAGATATGATTTGAAAAACATTTTAAAAATATTTGATTTGAAAATTAAAAACTTGACTTAACAAGAAAAGATATGATTCAAACATTAAACCTTTCTCAACAGAAAAGGCAACATACTTGAAATGTTGAATCAAATCATTAATTGATAGTAAGTTTCTTTGAAAAAGGAAAGAAGCTAATTTTGAAAAAGATTTGATTGAAAAATTGATTTGAAAAAGATTTGATTTGGAAGAGATTTTGAAAACTTAGAAAAAAAATTGATTTGAAAACAAAATCTTCCCCCTTTAGCCATCCTGGCGTTAAACGCCCAGAATGGTATCCATTCTGGCGTTTAACGCCCAAAATGCACCCCTTTTGGGCGTTAAACGCCCAACCAGGTACCCTGGCTGGCGTTTAAACGCCAGTCTGTCCTTCTTCACTGGGCGTTTTGAACGCCCAGCTTTTTCTGTGCAATTCCTCTGCTGTATGTTCTGAATCTTCAATTTTTTGTATTATTGACTTGAAAAGACACAAATTAAAAATATTTTTGGATTTTTAATAATAAGGACAAACCAAAATGCAACAAGAATCAAATAACAATGCATGCAAGACACCAAACTTAGCAGTTTGTATACCACTGACACTAACAAAATGGAAATGCATATGAGACACACAAAACAATCAAGTCAATAGAATTTCAAAGATCAGAGCAAGTAAATCATCAAGAACATCTTGAAGATCACTTAGACATATGAATGCATGCAATTGACACCAAACTTATGATGAGACACTAGACTTAAACAAGAAATATTTTTGGATTTTAAAATTTTGTAAAATTTTTTTTTGTGTTTTTTTTTCGAAAATTAAGTGGAAAAAGATATCAAAATTCTTAATGAGAATTCCAGGAACCAGTGCAATGTTAGTCTAAGACTCCGGTCCAGGAATTAGACATGGCTTCACAGCCAGCCAAGCTTTCAAAGAAAGCTTCGGTCCAAAACACTAGACATGGCCAGAGGCCAGCCAAGCCTTAGCAGATCACTGCTCCAAAAGCAAGATAGATAGAAATCAACAAGCTCTTGTGGTGATAAGTTGAAACCTCGGTCCAATGAGATTAGACATGGCTTATCAGCCAGCCAGATTTCAACAAATCATCATGAAACTCTAGAACTCATCTTCAAGAATTTCGAAAAAATAAATACCTAATCTAAGCAACAAGATGAACCGCCAGTTGTCCAGCCTGAACAATCCCGGGCAATAACACCAAAACTTGATGTTGCTGCCGGATCTTGGCACTGATGTTACCAAAAGCTTGCTCAAAACTTGAACAATCCCCGGCAACGGCGCCAAAAACATGGTGCGCGAAATTGTGAACATTACTTTTTCACAACTCTCATAATCCCCGGTAATGGCTCCAAAAACTTGGTAGCTCAATACCATGGCATTACACAACTTCGCACAACTAACCAGCAAGTGCACTGGGTCGTCCAAGTAATAAACCTTACGTGAGTAAGGGTCGATCCCACGGAGATTGTTAGTATTGAAGCAAGCTATGGTCATCTTGTAAATCTTAGTCAGGCAAACTCAAATGGATATAGTGATGAACGAAAATAACACAAAGGTAAAGATAGAGATACTTATGTAATTCATTGGTAGGAACTTCAGATAAGCGTATGAAGACGCCTTCCCTTCCGTCTCTCTGCTTTCCTACTGCCTTCATCCAATTCTTCTTACTCCTTTCCATGGCAAGCTCGTGTAGGGTTTCACTGTTGTCAGCAGCTACCTCCCATCCTCGAAGTCAAAACTAATGCTCATGCACTCTGTCACAGTGCGGCTAATCACCGGTTTGGTTCCCTCCCCTACCGGAATAGAATCACTCTTTTGCGTCTGTCACTAACGCCCAGTAGGTTACAGGTTTGAAGCACGTCACAGTCATTCAATCATTGAATCTTACTCAGAATACCACAGACAAGGTTTAGACCTTCCGGATTCTCTTGAATGCCGCCATCAGGTCCTGCCTATACCACGAAGACTCTGATCTCACGGAATGGTTGGCTCGTTTGTCAGGCGAGCGCTCGGTTGTCAGGTGATCAACCATGCATCGTGCAATCAGGAATCCAAGAGATATTCACCAAGCCTCAAATGCTTGTAGAACAAGAGTGGTTGTCAGTCACTTTGTTCATGAGTGAGAATGGTGATGGGCGTCAATCATCACCTTCATCAAGTTGAAGAACAAGTGATATCTTGGAACAAGAACAAGCGGAATTGAATGGAAGAACAATAGTAATTGCATTAATACTCGAGGTACAGCAGAGCTCCACACCTTAATCTATGGTGTGTTGAAGCTCCACCGTTGAAAATACATAAGCATAAGGTCTAGGCATGGCCGAATGGCCAGCCTCCCAATGATCTAAGATAGCATAAAAATGAAGATAGCTATCAAAGTCCTCTTAAGATCTCAAGTGATCAAAAGATCTCCAATACAATAGTAAAAGGTCCTACTTATAAGAAACTAGTAGCCTAAGGTGTACAGAAATGAGTAAATGACATAAAAATCCTCTTCCGGGCCCACTTGGTGTGTGCTTGGGCTGAGCAATGAAGCAAATTTCGTGTAGAGACTCTTCTTGGAGTTAAACGCCAGCTTTAGTGCCAGTTTGGGCGTTTAACTCCCATTTGGGTGCCAGTTCCAGCGTTTAACGCTGGGATTTCTTGAGGTGACTTTGAACGCCGGTTTGGGCCATCAAATCTTGGGCAAAGTATGGACTATCATATATTTCTGGAAAGCCCAGGATGTCTACTTTCCAACGCCGTTGAGAGCGCGCCAATTGGGCTTCTGTAGCTCCAGAAAATCCACTTCGAGTGCAGGGAGGTCAGAATCCAACAGCATCTGCAGTCCTTTTTGGTCTCTGAATCAGATTTTTGCTCAGGTCCCTCAATTTCAGCCAGAAAATACCTGAAATCACAGAAAAACACACAAACTCATAGTAAAGTCCAGAAAAGAGAATTTTAACTAAAAACTAATAAAAATATACTAAAAACTAACTATATCATACCAAAAACATACTAAAAACAATGCCAAAAAGTATACAAATTATCCGCTCTTCATCAGGCAACTCAATTGGGTATGGGTGATGTACGAATAAAACATAAAGATAAAGATAGAGATACTTATGCAATTCATTGGTGGGAATTTCAGATAAGCGTATGGAGATGCTGTGTTCCTTCCGTCTCTCTGCTTTCTTACTGTCCTCATCCAATCCTTCTTACTCCTTTCCATGGCAAGCTGTATGTAGGGTTTCACCGTTGTCAGTGGCTACCTCTCATCCTCTCAGTGAAAATGTTCAACGCACCCTGTCACGGCACGACTATTCATCTGTCGGTTCTCAATCAGGTTGGAATAGAATCTAGTGATTCTTTTGCGTCTGTCACTAACGCCTAGCCTTCAGGAGTTTGAAGCTCATCACAGTCATTCAATCATTGAATCCTACTCAGAATACCACAGACAAGGTTTAGACCTTCCGGATTCTCTTGAATGCCGCCATCAGTTCTAGCTTATACCACGAAGATTCCAGTTAAAGAATCCAAGAGATATCCACCCAATCTAAGGTAGAACGGAGGTGGTTGTCAGGCACACGTTCATAGGTGAGAATGATGATGAGTGTCACGGATCATCACATTCATCAAGTTGAAGAACAAGTGATATCTTAGAACAAGAACAAGCGGAATTGAATAGAAGAACAATAGTAATTGCATTAATACTTGAGGTACAGCAGAGCTCCACACCTTAATCTATGGTGTGTAGAAACTCCACCGTTGAAAATACATAAGAACAAGGTATAGGCATGGCCGTGAGGCCAGCCCCTAAAACGTGATCAAAGATCCAAAGATCCAAGATTACAAATATCTAAAGATACCAAGATGAAAATACAATAGTAAAAGGTCCTACTTATAGAGAACTAGTAGCCTAGGGTTTACAGAGATGAGTAAATGACATAAAAATCTACTTCCGGGCCCACTTGGTGTGTACTTGGGCTGAGCATTGAAGCATTTTCGTGTAGAGACTCTTCTTGGAGTTAAACGCCAGCTTTTATGCCAGTTTGGGCGTTTAACTCCCATCCTTGTGCCAGTTCCGGCGTTTAACGCTGGGAATTCTGATGGTGACTTTGAACGCCGGTTTGGGCCATCAAATCTTAGGCAAAGTATGGACTATCATATATTGCTGGAGAGCCCAAGATGTCTACTTTCCAACGCCGTTGAGAGCGAGCCAATTGGTCTTCTGTAGCTCCAGAAAATCCACTTCGAGTGCAGGGAGGTCAGAATCCAACAGCATCTGCAGTCCTTTTTAGTCTCTGAATCAGATTTTTGCTCAAGTCCCTCAATTTCAGCCAGAAAATACCTGAAATAACAGAAAAATACACAAACTCATAGTAAAGTCCAGAAAAGTGAATTTTAACTAAAAACTAATAAAAATATACTAAAAACTAACTAGATCATACTAAAAACATACTAAAAACAATGCCAAAAAGCGTATAAATTATCCGCTCATCAGATGTCATTGATGAAAACCACCACGAATTTGTCCAGGAAGGGACGAAACACTCTGTTAATGTAATCCATGAAAACAACAGGTGCATTCGTTAACCTAAAGGACATTACCGCTAACTCGTAGTGCCCATAGCGTGTCCTAAACGCAGTCTTAGGGATATTATCTTCCTTTACCTTTATCTGTTGGTAACCGGATCTCAAATCAATCTTGGAAAATACTCCAACTCCTTGCAATTGATCCATCAAGTCATCTATCCTTGGCAGTGGGTACTTGTTCTTCACTGTCACTTTATTTAACTATCGGTAATCCACGCACAAACGCATTCCTCCATCTTTCTTCTTTACTAGTAAAACTGGCGCTCCCCACGGGGATCCACTCGGTCGAATGAACCTCTTATTCAGAAGCTCTTCCAACTGAGTCTTTAATTCTGCCAGCTCTATTGGAGCCATTCTATACGGCGCAATCGACACTAGTCTGGCTCCCGGCACCAATTCAATCACAAATTCAATTTCCCTTTGAGGTGGGAACTCAGGGATATCTTCCGGGAACACTTCTAGAAAATCTCTAACCATTGAAATCTTATCTAAGTTCTGGGCATCACCCAACGTATTAGTAGCCAACAGAATATAACCCTGGCACTCCTCCCTACTACAATGCACCATTACAGAGTTCAGGTAATACCTCGTAGCTACCATTGCTCCATTCTCGCCTTCCGGCATAAATCGAATAGTGCATTCAAAGCAATCCAACAAAACCCGATTCTTCAACAACCAATCAAACCCAAAAATCATTTTTAGCCCCACCATTGGTAAACAGATCAAATCGTGCACAAAGCCTCTACCCTTAAGCTTGAAACCTACTTGTCTACAACCTGACCTAGTCATAACTGTTTGATGCAGAGTATGTACATGCAGATCAAAAGGTAACTCTGACACTTTCAAGCCTAATTCCTTAACTTTAGTAAATGAGATAAACGAATGCAAAGCCCCAGTATCATATAATGCAACTAAGGATTTATCACCAGTTAGACATATACCTCTCATCAATGGAAGCATCCTTGGCATTCATAGCAAAGACTCGACCTTGATGCTGACTTTGGCCCGTATTCTGATTTCTCCCACGAGGGCAATCCCTCGCAATGTGGCCAGCCAACCCACACTTGAAACAACCACCTAAACCAATTTTGCATGAGTCATAAGGATGGAAACATCCACAACAATTACAAGTTAAATCCGGAGAACTCTTACTCTGATTTCCTCTTCCCTTAGCATACTGAAATTGATTCTGATTGTTCTTTCTGAAGCCTCCATGGCCTTGAGGCACATATCCTCATCTCTTGAAGCTTTGTCCTCTCGAATGAAAATACTTGCCACGCCCACGACTAGAGCTCCCTCCATGAGTGTCCTTGGTTGCCGCCATGGTCTTGGGATACTCTTCCACTACTCTAGCCTTGTTCACCAAGTCAGAAAAAGTACGAATCTCCAATAGAGCCACAACAGTCATGATGTTGTCCTTCAACCCCTCTGATACTTGATGCACTTCCAACTCTCGTAAGTCTCCGGGGCACCTTGACACACTCTAGAAAACCTACAGAGCTCCTCAAACTTGTTGGTGTAGTCCACCACAGATAAGGAACCTCGCTTCAGCTGCATTAGTTCCATCTCCTTTGCTTCCCTTGCAGACTCAGGGAAGTATTTCTTATAGAAAGCCGTTTGGAACAACTCCCATGGAATATCGGCGTTCTAAAGCTGAAGCAAACGACACTCAACTTGCCACCAGAGCTGGGCCTCTCCCGCTAGATGATAAGCGGCAAACTCAACATATTGATTGAGGGGAACATGTTGCGCCTGTAAAGCACACTCCATGGCTTGGAACTAGTGGTTTGCTTTAATATGATTTGTGGATCCATAGAAAGTTGGCGGATGAACCTTAAGGAACATCGCCAAGGTCATCGGAACTCCTCCCGTGTTATCGCTGTTATCCTCAGCATTATCATTGGCATTCCCTTCATCATTTCCGTTGCCATTCCCATTCCCGGCCGGTTGGCCTAATCTCTGCACAGCTTGCAGAGTTGCAGCAGCATTAGCTTCCATGGTATTAGCGAGATTCGCCATTGCCTCCATGAATTCGGCATGATTGTCAGTTGGTTACTCATTCCAACTTTCTCGTGTTCGTGTTCGACTTCGTCCGTGAGTGGCTATGTAGGGTTCCTGTCGACACCAAACAATCGATATCAAGGTGATCAATCTCGATATCAAACGTCTAGTGCTTCAATTATCCCAAATAGGCACTCACAAATAAGCATGCTATGCAATATGAAACAGATAACCTAAAATCATCAAAGAAAGACACACAGAGTATGCAATGAAGCACAATCGGTCCATTCCTCAGGCTCATGAGGATGAACCGCTCTGATACCACTAAATGTAACACCCTAATTAGCCTAAGCCTTACTTCGCATCGTAAAGCAAAGGTTAATCAGAGATTACGACAGTTCTAAGCTCATATAGTATATATATATATATATATATATATATATATATATATATATATATATATATATATATAAAGAATAGTATAATCTAGAAGCCCGATAAAGGATATAGCTCAAAAACAGGATTTTAAAAGCGCAAAATGGACTAACGAAGCTACTAGCTTAAGGCACAAGAAGCAGATAAGATATAAGCAAGATAATAGCATAATAGTGTAATGGCATAAGGAACTAGCCACGACTCGCGGAGTTTAATCTGGCTAGCCATATACAGACCATACAGAAACTAGACAGTAAAAACAGCGTATACAAGTTTTGTTCTCTCACATACAAGCCTCTAGGCAAAGATGAAATACAAAAGTGAGAGATGTATAAAAAAAATAAACAAAAGACTCCAAAAGAATCCAAGATCCTCCGCTTCTGTCACCATCAAATGCAACTTACCAAGGTAGGTTGCGACCTGTATCTGAAAAATACAACAAAGATATGGTATGAGAACCGGAGATTCTCAGTATGGTAACAGTGCCCAGTGATGTAGGATATAAGACCCCGGGACGCCAAAGGCAATCCTAAGCTCCATATCCATCACTAGATCTCAAACTTAAGCATTCTAAAACATATAAGCATAATATACCAACATTGTCTAAAGAAATCAAGTAATCTATCTTAGGGGATTTCAACTCTAACTAAACACTGCTGTCCAACAACCCTCACCAACCGATCCTCCATGCGATCCCATCGCCACCGCCTTCAGAACCTCCTTAATCCCAGTAGAAAACACAGGTAATATACAATGCAAGTAAAGCACAAGTAGAAGCATATAAGGTAATTAATTCAGATAGCAAATAAGCATGTTATTCAATTAAGCAAGCCATTACAAGTAAACAAAGCATACAAACAGATAGAAAATGCATATGATGCATGCCTGCCCTACTGGCTGTGATATCACATTGTCGGTTCAACTGCCAACCCGACACATCTCCTTGGAGACGTCACCCTTCGAATTTCTTATATGGGAACCCTCGAGATATAGTGCCCGGATCAATGTCCAGGTACCGGCGCCTGCTCGCCCTTTAGATCCGAAGGGATGCGAGCGGGATACTCTTGCCTCAGACCTCACATCTCAATGTAAGCGGGATTAACCACCGTCCTTACGCCGCCGCCGCTACCTCAACAGGCGGGATTAACCACTGTCCCTGCTAGGCGCATAGCGTCTCATAATATCATATAAAAACATTATTTCAGTAGTTTTCAAAAGCATTTTCAGTATACAAAGATCCATCTCTTCAATCCGAGTCCCCGACTCATCTCAAACACTGTCCATTCATAACTCAGTATCCAAATATCAATAGTTCATCATTCCTCATCTCATATATCAATCATCCTTCACCTAACGTCAAACCCTTCTTAGCACACCAGAAACCTAGGCCTTCATTTTTTAATACTCAAAACCAAGCCAAAAAGTCTTAAAATGGTTTTTGTTCCGAGGGTTACCTGAAACGTGTAGCTCGGTCGTCTGGAGAGGCCCGAGGTGGGGGTTCAGGGACCCGAGCTTGATATGCGGAGTGGTTGGTGGTTGTACCTGCAATGACACTCCGATGCTTAAGTTAGCATGGGTTCAAGCAGATATGTGTAGAATGTGGGATGAATGCCATACCTGGGTGCTCCAGTGTATTTATAGTAGTTGGCCGTGATCTTCCCTGGATAAGATATTCTTATCTTATCTTATCTTTGAGAGTTTTATCTCTATCTTTGTGGAACCGCCTTTTCTAGGCCTTTTCGGCCTTTAGGTTTTGGGCTGCGTTCCTTTTGATGGGCCTTCCTTGCTTTATTTGTCCGAGGTCCGACCTGTAGGTGTGAGCCTTAGGGCGAGGTCGGACCTTTTATGAATGTACCGAGTTGGAGGAGCTCGGTCAGGGTATGAACAGTGCCCCTGCCCGAGTTCGTCCCTTTTGGGAGGTCGAGCTCGGGCATAGTAGTTTTTCAAAATTCAAAAATGGCCGTTCCTGCATTTATTGCACTTTACCGTTTTTCCTCGATTTCCGTTCGGGCTCTATGAAGGCTTTATTTATTTGCCCCTTTCCTCCTTTTTCTGCGTTTTTGTTTTATCTTTTCCGAGCACTGCTTCTTCTTTCTCTTTGCTCTGCTTCCCCGAATCTCTCCGTGTGTCTTTCTGGGGTTCCTTCTGCGCCGTCGTTTCGTTCTCCTTGCTTCGGAGCTTGTCGTCTTCATTTCTTTCTTCCAGGTTCGTTCCCATGTTTCTCTTTTTTTGTGCACATATGCTTCTGTTCTTTGTGTGGCTCTTGTTTGTTTTCTTTTTCTTTATGCCTGGGTTGCCCCGAAAAGATGCGCCGCCATTGCTTGTTGTTTGTATATGGGGGGGCTCTTTTTTGTTCTCCGGTATTTTTGTTCCGGGTTGCCGCCTTTTCTTCGTGGGGTTTTTGTTTCTTGATTTGCTGAATGGGTTTTTGCTGTCTTCTTTATGTGATTTTTGCTTGCTGCTGTATTCTTCTTTGTAGGTAAAAATTTTATGTCTCGAAAGGTTCTTCAAGCGATGTCGACTAAGATTCCATGTGGTCTTGGTTGGGTAGACCATCTTCCTCTAAGAGTCCCTTCTGTGGTAGATTCTGAGTATTTAGCTAGGTTCCGTAGGCACTGTAGCATATGTGAGAATAGGGAGTCTGAGAGGGATTACGAACTAGTGGCCCCGGAATCCGAGGAGAGAGTGTGCTTCCCGCCCTTAGATAGTTCCGAGAAGCTCTTCTTTTATGCTTATGATTGTTTTTTCTCTAAGCTGAGTGTCCGACTTCCCTTTACCGATCTGGAGTCCGAGGTGTTATGGTCTTGTAACCTTGCCCCTACGCAGCTCCATCCAAATTCTTGGGCGTTTTTAAAGCTGTTTCAACTTTTGTGTCAGTTTTTGGGCGTCTCTCCCTCTATTTCTCTTTTTTCCTATTTGTTTGTGTTGACGAAGCCGGGGTCCGGTGGAGGGAAGGTATCTTGGGTCTCTTTTAGAGCTAACCAGGGGAGGAAGTTTTGTACCTTGTATGATGAGTCCTTTCATGATTTTAAGAACTTTTATTTCAAGGTCCGGGCTACTGGAGACGTCCGACCTTTCTTTCTAGATGAGAGTGGGGAGCCTTCTTTTCCTCTTTGTTGGCAGGAGAATGTAGTGTCTGTTAAGTATACCTTTGAGAGTCTAGATGAGGTGGAGCAGGCTTTTGTGGGTGTGGTGAGCAGTTTATGGGGTCGGGCACCTCACTTGGACACGAAGAAAATGTTGGGAGATCCAAGCCTTCTCCGTTCCGAGTTAGGTAGTTCCCGACCTCTCAGAGATTCATCTTTTTAGTATTTTGGTTTTCCTTGTTTTGGTGGAATTTCTGTTGTGGTAATCCTTTTTCTTTTATTTCTGCAGAGATGTCTTCTCAGGCGGATTCCATGAAGTTCCTTCATCGGACGAAGAAGTCTGTGGCTGCTCGAAATATCGAGGCTGGGGAGGCTTCTGCCCGATCTTCTCCGAAGAAGACTACTGTGGGTGTCACTACTCGGTCGAAGACTATTCCGACTCCCCAGTTCCGAGCTATAAATCAAGATCCCCCGACCTCTGGGCCTGCTACCTCTTCTCCGCCTTCGTCCTCGGGTCCTCCTCCCAAGAAACAGAAGACCTCTCAAGAGCTTACGGGTTTTAATGACAAGGATTTTGATGCTCTTGGTTGGATTGAACAGCATATTCTCCCTCAGACCTTTATTTCTACTGATGATGTGTCTATGGAGCATCATTTTCAGTATATGGCGCGGAGTTGTGTCCGGATGGCTAGTCTTCATGCCGCTATTGCCCGGGAGTTCAAGAAATCCCCCATTGGTGCGACCAGCTCCCGACTTGAGAAGGCTCAGTCTGAGTTTGAGAAGATTAGTGAGCTGAAGGCTGCTAGGATTACTGAGCTGGAGGCATCTTTGGAAAAGGAGAAAGCTAAAGCTACCGCGGCTGTGGCGGCAGCGAAAGCATCTGAGGAGATGGCGAAGGCGGCGACGGAGAATTATACTCGGATATATGCCGAGCTTGTGGAGACAAAGGAGAAGTTGCAATCCGCTCAGGATGATTTTTACGAGCTAGAAGGTCATGTGGCTAAGGGTATGGATGCTATGTTTGAAAATTTGAAGGCTCAGGTCCGGGTTCTTGCTCCTGACCTGGATCTGAGCTTATTTAGTACGGATAACGTTGTTGTGGAGGGAAAGATTGTTCCTGCTCCCAACGAGGATGAGGTTCCGGTGTCCGACCCCAAAGTTCCGGTGGCGAACCCGACTTCACCTTTGGATGGATCTGGTGTGGAGATTTTAAACCGGGATGACGGTGCCATCAATGCGGTCCCGATTTCTATGTTTCCTCCGCAGCCTTCTGTTGATGTGGAGTCCGGAAAGGACCTTGATCCTCTGTAATCTTTTATTTTTGGTTTTTTTGCCCGGCCTGTGGGCTCTTTTTGTTTTTGGATGGTTTCTGTGAACGCTTTGGACGCCTTTTTGCTATTAGCTACTTGTAGTAACTTTTTAGCTTATTATGCGGTGTTACGTTTTGACTTTTTGTTTCCGCTTTTATGCTTTTTAGTTGTTTTTGGATAACAACCTTTTAGCTAGCACTTGAAACTTTTGTTTTACCCCTTCCTTTGATTTCGTTCTTTCGCTTGTACTTTTTAGTTGTTTTTGTATAGCAACTTTTTAGTAAGCGTTTTCAAAATCTTTGCTTTCGCCGTTTTAAGGCTTCTTTCTTGGATCCGGGCTTTTTTCTCGGACCTCGGGCGTTCGAGTACCTCCCTTTGTTGGGTCCGACCTTGTCGTTGGTCGGCCTTTTAAGTTATTTTTGTAATCTCTTTTTATTTGGCTTTTTGAGCCTTTTTTAGAGTTGCTTTATAACTTCTCACATTAATTTGAACCTCGTCGCTTTATCTTTGCCGACCTTGTGTGGTCTCTTGGCAAATGATTTTTTGCGTTTTGCCGAGCATAAATTAATGCGCCTTGGAGGGGTACTTTCTAGGATTTGTTTCATCATGAGGAAGAAGAAAATAGAAAAATTTGATTAGTATTAAAAAAGAAAGAATATTTACAGAGTGTTTACCTTTGACTAGGTCGGGTGCCTTTACTTGACCGGGTGTCTCATTAAAAAACCCCTTGTAGGGTCCTTTCTAATTTGCAGCTAGCTTTCCTTCTCCCGACTTTTGTGTTCCGATGTCATTTCGGATTAGAATCAGGTCGTGAATGGAGAAGTTTCGCTTTATTACTTTCTGATTGTATCTGAGGGCCGTTCGCCGTTTTAAGGCTTCTTCTCGGATCCGGGCTCTTTCTCGGACCTCGGGGAGGAGGTCGAGTTCTTCCTTTTGTGCCTGCGGGTTACCTTCTTCGCTGTAGAAGATGACTCTGGTTGACCCTTCATCTATTTCGATAGGAATCATTGCCTCCATCCCGTAAGCTAGCCGGAATGGCGATTCTCCCGTTGTAGAGTGTGGAGTTGTCCGATATGCCCATAGTACCTGGGGGAGCTCCTCGGCCCATGCCCCTTTGGCCTCTTGGAGTCTTCATTTTAACCCGGCCAAGATGACTTTATTTGCAGCCTCTGCTTGTCCATTGGCTTGTGGGTGCTCGACTGAGGTGAATTGCTGTTTAATTTTTAGTTCGGCCACCAAGTTCTGAAAACTTGTGTCCGTGAACTGTGTTCCATTGTCTGTTGTGATGGAGTAGGGGACTCCGAACCTTGTGACAATGTTTTTGTATAGGAATTTGCGACTTTTCTGAGCCGTAATGGTGGCTAAGGGTTCAGCTTCGATCCACTTTGTGAAGTAGTCGACCCCTACTATGAGGTATTTGACTTGCCCCGGTCCTTGGGGGAACGGGCCGAGTAGGTCAAGTCCCCATTTGGCGAAGGGCCATGGTGCGGTGATGCTGATAAGGTCTTCGGGTGGTGCCTTGTGAAAATTGGCGTGTTTTTGGCAAGGGGGCATATTTTCACAAATTCCGTTGCGTCTCTTTGCAAGGTCGGCTAGTAGAACCCGGCTCGGACTACTTTTTTGGATAATGCCCGAGCTCCGAGATGGTTTCCACACATCCCTTCGTGGACTTCTTCGAGGACGCTCTTTGTTTCTGAGGTCGGGACGCACCTAAGGAGGGGGTTTGAGAATCCTCTTCTGTATAATACGTCGTGAATTAGTGTATAATTCTGGGCGTCTTTCGTGAGTATATTACCACGTAGCAGTAGTTTGCCTTTGGGGTTATGAACGAGGTCTTTTCTTGGTCGGGTCCGTACATCGGGATTTGATTGTATCCCGAGTATGCGTCCATGAAGGAGAGATATCTATAGCCTGAGGCTGCGTCTACTAAGGCGTCGATGTTTGGTAGTGGATATGGGTCTTTGGGGCAGGCTTTGTTGAGATCCGTGTAATCGACGCACATCCTCCATTTTCCGTTGGGCTTTTTTACCAGGACCACGTTTGCGAGCCATAGGGGGTATTTTACTTCCCTAATGAACCCTGCATCTAGCAGTGCTTGTACTTGTTCTTCTATTGCTTGCATGCGCTCGGGTCCGAGCTTCCGGCGTCTTTGTTGGACAGGTCTGGATCCCGGGTATACTGATAGCTTATGGCACATCAGGTCGGGGCTTATGCCTGGCATGTCGGAGGCTTTCCAGGCGAAGAGGTCAGAATTCTCCTTTAAGAGGGTTATGAGTTCCTCTTTTAGGCCTGCTTCGAGGTTTGCTCCTATGTTTGTTATTTTTTCAGGTGCGTTCCCAATCTGGACTTTTTCGGTTTCTCCCTCTGATTGTGGCCGAAGATCTTCTCGGGCTTGAACTCGTCCGAGTTCTATTGTGTTGACCTCTTTCCCTTTTAGGCTCAGGCTTTCGTTGTAGCATCGCCGCGCTAATTTTTGGTCGCCTTTTAGGGTAGCGATTCCTTTTGCGGTAGGGAACTTCATACAGAGGTGTGGGGTCGAGACTATAGCTGCCAGTCTGTTTAGGGTTGGTCGCCCAATGAGGGCATTGTATGCTGAAGTGACGTCGACTATAATGTAGTCGATGCTTAATGTTTTAGATTGTTCGCCTTTTCCAAAGGTAGTGTGTAGCGAGATGTATCCTAAGGGATGGATCGGGGTATCCCCTAGCCCAAATAGGTCGGTGGGATAGGCCTTTAGTTCTTTTTCTTCAAGTCCGAGCTTGTCGAAGGCCGTTTTGAACAGGATATCTGCTGAGCTTCCCTGGTCAATCAGGGTTCGATGTAAGTTGGCGTTTGCTAGGATAATGGTGATTACCATTGGATCGTCGTGCCCGGGTATTATCCCTTGAGCATCTTCTCGGGTAAATGAGATAGTAGGTAATTCGGGCAGGGGACTGTCTTCTCGGACGTGATAGACTTCTTTGAGGTGTCTTTTTCGCGAGGATCTGGATGTTCCTCCGCCTGCAAAACCTCCATTTATCATGTGAACGTGCCTTTCAGGGGTTCGTGGGGTTTGTTCGGCCCGATCTTCGTTATCTCCCCGCCTTCTCTTCCTGGTCTCTTCTCCTTTCTCTGCTATGTATCTGTCGAGTTTTCCTTCTCTGGCTAGCTTTTCTATAACATTTTTTAGGTCGTAGCAGTCGTTAGTAGAATGACCGTAGAGCTTGTGATATTCACAGTATTCGGACCGATCTCTCCCCGCTCTCTTGTGTTTTAGCGGTCGGGGCGGTGGGATCTTTTCGGTGTGGCATACTTCTCTGTAGATGTCTACCAGGGAGACTCGGAGGGGGGTGTAGTTGTGGTACTTCCATGGCTTGTCCGAGTTGGGTTCTTCTTTCTTCTTCTGTTCCCGATCTCGATCTCGGAGTGGGTAGGTTGATTCCTTCCTAGAAGAGTCTCTTAGCTGGGAGGTTTCCTCCATGTTGATATATTTTTCTGCCCGCTCTTGCACCTCGTATAGGGAGGTCGGGTATCGTTTGGATAGGGATTGGCTAAACGGTCCCTCTTTTAGGCCGTTTGCTAGTCCCATGATGGCTGCTTCAGTGGGCAAGTGTTGTATGTCCAGACAGGCTTTGTTGAATCGCTCCATGTATTCTTGGAGAGTTTCTTGGTTACCTTGTTTGATCCCGAGTAGACTGGGGGCATGTTTTGTCTTGTCCTTTTGAATGGAGAACCTCGTTAGGAATTTTTTGGTTAGGTTTCGAAGCTGGTGATTGATCTTGGTGGCAGGTTGTCGAACCACTTCATGGCTGACTTGGTGAGAGTGGTGGGGAAGGCTTTGCACCGAATCGCGTCGGAGGCGTCGACTAGGTACATTCTGCTTCTGAAGTTGCTGAGGTGGTGTCTTGGATCGGTGGTGCCGTCGTAGAGATCCATATCGGGTGGCTTTGAAGTTTCGCGGTACCTTCTCCTTCATGATCTCTTGCGTGAAGGGATCATGGTTACCTTCGGGGGTGGTGCCGCGTTCTGTTCGGTTTTTCAGGTTGGCCTATATTTTCCGCAGTTTTTCTTCTAATTCTCTGCGTTTTCGAGTCTCCCTTCTCAGATCTTGTTCAGTTTCTTTCTGCTTTTTTATGTCCTCTTCGAGTTGTTTCAGCCGGTTTTGTTGTGCCCGGACTGCTTCTAGAATTTCCGAGCTCTTCTCTTTTTCGGAAGTTTGTGGATCTTTGTTCGGGAGTGATGTTTTTGGGCGATTCTGTTTGTTTCCTCCTGGAGTGCGTGGTGATAGAGGGCTGTCCGGTCGTTCTCCGGTGTCAATTTCATCCTCTTGTTCAGATGCAGCGCGGTCATCGTTGTGGGGGTTGTCCGCCATGGTAGAGGGATGACTTCCAGGGTCCCCGGCAACGGCGCCAATGTTCCGAGGGTTACCTGAAACGTGTAGCTCGGTCGTCTGGAGAGGCCCGAGGTGGGGGTTCAGGGACACGAGCTTGATATGCGGAGTGGTTGGTGGTTGTACCTGCAATGACACTCTGATGCTTAAGTTAGCATGGGTTCAAGCAGATATGTGTAGAATGTGGGATGAATGCCATACCTGGGTGCTCCAGTGTATTTATAGTAGTTGGCCGTGATCTTCCTTGGATAAGATATTCTTATCTTATCTTATCTTTGGGAGTTTTATCTCTATCTTTGTGGAACTGCCTTTTCTAGGCCTTTTCGGCCTTTAGGTTTTGGGCTGCGTTCCTTTTGATGGGCCTTCCTTGCTTTATTTGTCCGAGGTCCGACCTGTAGGTGTGAGCCTTAGGGCGAGGTCGGACCTTTATGAATGTACCGAGTTGGAGGAGCTCGGTCAGGGTATGAACAGTTTTATAGAAGCTTACAACCTTGTTGGGAAGGTAAAATAGTTGAAAAACAAGTAAATTTGAGAAACAAGACGTGTGCAGCCGGACAGGGGTCTGTGCATGCGCACGCCCAGGAAATTTCAAAATGTGTGCATACGCACAAGGGTGTGCGTACGCACAGCTGGCAAAACTTACAGAATCTGTTCACTCGTACAACCTATGCCAGCGCCCCTAATAGAATGGCCTTCCCAACGTGTGCGTCCGTACAGGCCTGTGCGTCTGCACAAGTTGAAATTTTTCCTTAGATATGTGCGCCCACAAGCTATGCTAGCGGGGAAAACAGAATGCACTTCCCTGCTTGTGCGTGCGCACAGGTGTGTGCGTCTGCACAGATTAAAATTTCCGTAGGGTGTGCGCCCGGACAAGGATGTGTGTCCGCACATATCAGAAATCATGAAATTCTGCAACTTTGCAGAATTTTAGATTTTTAACACCAACTTTGAATGATCATAACTTCCTCTACAAAATTCCAAATTTGCTAACTTTATATCGATTTAAATGGTTTTTAAAGATCTTCATTTCTAAAGAAATTTCATTTAATTTCAAGAACCAAGGCAAAAGTTATGATCGAACAAAGTTCACCAAAAGCCCAATTTTACCAAACTTCACAATTTCCAAAATTTATTACCATACCCATACCACATCACATCAAACCATCCAAAACTCCACTTTCCATCAAAATGTACCTGTTGTATTATAATAACCAACTTACCACATCTTCTTCTCATTTCATTACTCTCAATTCCAATATCAACTATATAACACTTATGAATTGATCTAGCCATAAACTTGATAGCTACGATTTTAGGAAATTGCACAATCGGCAAAAATTCCTTCCGGCAAGTGCACCGGTTATCGTCAAGTAAAAACTCACACTAGAGTGAGGTCGAATCCCACAAGGATTGGTTGAATGAGCAATTCGGATTAGAAGTGTGTTCTAGTTGAGCGGATCAAGATTTAGATGAGAATTGCGGAATCTTAAAGTGCATGAATTAAAGAGCGAGAAGCTAAATTGCTGAAATTAAAAGGGGATGGGGTGATTGCATGAATTGAAATTGCAGAATGTAAATAGAAAGGATAGATCAGAGAGAGGGGTTCATTGGGGTCAGGAGATATTGAAATCTCCGAATCAAAACATTTTATCTCTTCCTCAACCAATGCATTCATTGAATCTTGCTTGGCAATCTTATATGATTGGATCCCAATTCCTTGGCTCACCAATTCTCTCTAAAAACAAACAAATTCCCAATCCTTGGTTTAAATGTTCATAAGAAGAGATGATGCTCGATCACTGATTATACCACACAGTTTCATGAACCACAATTTGGTAGGATTACATGTCACAATATCCATCCAAACCCCAATCCAATCACTGTGAGAAAGCTTCTCTAGCATGAATCCTCCATTCCTTTCCCAAGGTTCCGAAGGATTCCAATTATGGATAGTTTCTTTCCCAAGACAACTAACCAATGGAATTAGATCGAGAAGCTTTCTAACAAAATTCAAGAGAAAAGATTGAAGAAGAAGATAAAAACTATTATTGATTCATTGAATTACAATAGAGCTCCCTAACCCAATGAAAGGGTTTAGTGAGTCATAGCTCTGAATTCAAAACTAGAAAAATTGATGAAAAGTTCTCCCCGTAAAAAAAGTTCTAACTAACTTAAATTCTATCCTATTTATACACTTTCTAAATTGAGCTTCTGTTGTGTTTCTTGGGCTTTGAGGCCTTTCCCTGATTTCCTTTTGCTTTGGGTTTATGGTCCATAATCCTGATGAGGCTGCTGATCCAATTCTGTAACATTCATTGAGCAAACTTAGTGATAAACAAGTAATGACACATGACTCAACAATTGAATTCCAGACTCATCAATTCTTCAGGCCCAATCCCATAAACCATGATATTCAATTGGGTTTCATACTAGAGTATGTTTAAGTCAATGTTTGTGCTTAAATACTAACTTAAACTGCAATATTTTGGCCCAGAAACCCTTTCACTAAGTGGCGTTTAAGTTGCAGTTTAAGTTAACTGCAACTTAAACGTTGGACACTCCTGGAGGTGATATAATTCAAGCAAGTTTAAGCTTCAGTTTAAGGTTAAACTGAAGCTTAAACTTGGAAATGGAAGAAGGCAAATCCTGGAGGGTAAATAATCGAACACTTTAAGCTTCAGTTTAAGGTTAAACTGAAGCTTAAACGTGGAAATGAAGATTGCAACCCTGGAGGAGAAATGCTGATCGAACACGTTTAAGCTCCAGTTTAAGGTTAAACTGGAGCTTAAACGTGGAATGCTTCCTGGAGGGTGAGATGTCGAACACGTTTAAGCTCCAGTTTAACCTTAAACTGGAGCTTAAACGTGGGAATGAAGGAAGCAACCCAGGAGGAGAAATGTCGAACACGTTTAAGCTCCAGTTTAACCTTAAACTGGAGCTTAAACGTGGAAATGAGAAGCACACCCTGGAGTGGAAAAACGCCGAACACGTTTAAGCTCCAGTTTAAGGTTAAACTGGAGCTTAAACGTGGAAATGTTCCCTTGGTGCATTTCCCATTCTGGCATTTAACTTCCAGTTTAAGGTTAAACTGGAGGTTAAACGCCAGTTGTAGCTCTTCTCAGCCTTTATGATTCTGGCGTTTAAGTTCCAGTTTAAGCTTAAACTGGAGCTTAAACGCCACTTCCAGCATTATATGGTTTGGTAGTTTAAGTTCCAGTTTAAGCTTAAACTGGAACTTAAACTACACATGTGATATTCAAGCTTCCTTTATTGATTTTGTTGCTTTCTTGCCTAGCCTCTTCTTCCTGAAATCATCCAACAACTGCATCAAAGTCTTGCAAAATTTCATGAGAAATCTTCCATTCATAGTATTCAAGTAATATAACTAAAAAACTCATGGAATTTGCATCAAAATCTTCATGTTTGGAGATTCATTGCTTTGTTGTTCATTTAACCATTCTTGGTTACTTTAAGCTCAAGAAAATGCATAAAACAACTAAAACTAACAGAAAATGCTAGTGAAACTAGCCTAAGATGCCTTGGCATCACAACACCAAACTTAATACTTGCTTGTCCCTAAGCAAGTCCTGAGTGATTTGAGAAGAAAGTATGAAACACAAAGCAAATACATTGGCTATATTAGCAAGCATTTGAAGTTCATCAGAAGGGTTTTATGCAGAAAGTTGCAGCATCACTTTTTCATTCTTATCAGGTAGGATTATCACTTTTTCATTGCATCCATCAAACACTGCTATGGCCTCTTGTTATTCTTATGTCCTTGGCACTTTTCCCTTCTTTGTTTTTCTTTTTCTTAGAGCTCTTTTGCTCCTTGTTTGCTCAGTGTCATGTGTTGCACAAGCCTTTGGCATTTTCTTTTTCTTATCACTACACTACACATATCCACTACAGGCATTTTAGTTCACATTTCTTCTTGAGACATTGGTGCCCAGCACCTCTTTGTGTGACTAAATGTTTTGTATTTAGGTTGCTCTTGATAATGGACTTTTGGTTGATAATCCCGGGTTAGTTAACCCAAGTTACCAAGTGTTGAAACACTCCTCAGAACCTATTCATCCAAGCATATCCTTAATACATAAACACCACAGGCATTTGTCTCAGAAGTTCAAACCATTGGTGCCTAGCTTATTTTCTCAATTTTTTTTTTGCTTTTTGGTGCCCTTTTCAGTGGCTTTTTCTTCTTCTTTTTTCTTTCTTTTTCATGGCCAAAGACATTTATTCATCAAGATCCATAGACAGTATTCAACTTCTACACAAAATGATAATTCTACACTCAATTTCAGTGATCTGACTAAACAATCAAGCATGCATACCACCACTTAATTTACTTGATTTGTCACTAATTGAGCCAAGTTACTTTTGTTCAAACTTTCTTTTATTTTTGGAAAACAGAACAAGCATGGCAAGCATTTGTTTAAGAGGTGAAGTTATATCCAAACATCTAGGCATTCATTTATTCAAAGCAGTAAACAGACAATCATACTGAAACTTCACATTCCAGAAAGATTCAACAATTACAGTTTAAACCAGAACAAGCATGCTTTTGTTTGCCTTTTAAAGAATGGTCAAGAAACAATACCACCTTGTGAAATTTCTTGTTTTCTCTT